>NC_056725.1:1419850701-1419890701 GCF_019279795.1 Protopterus annectens
GGCTTCAAGTGTTTCAAGCATTGTAATGAATTTATATAAATATAGCTCAGTTTGCTGACATTTTGTGATAAATAACATAATGATAGCAACATCTTCCCCTTTTTACTTTTAATACAATTTGAGCTTAGCTATTGGTAATACTGTTCCCATGTTTTATTGTTCCAAAAAGTGATCCTGTTTCATCTTACCTTTGCTTTAATCAAGAATCTTAATGATCATAGTAGAAAAAAGTGCAATGGTGATTGTGTGTGTTGTGGGGCCTGTCTGGTGTTAAATATGCATAGGGCGGCCACGGTGGTGCAGCGGTTAGCGTTGCCCTCCTCACAGCAAGAGGTTCTCCGGTTCGATTCTCGGCTGGGGTGCCTTCTGTGCGGAGTCTGCATGTCCTCCCTGTGGTCGTGTGGGTTTCCTCTGGGTGCTCTGCTTTCCTCCCACATCACAAAGACATGCAGTAGGTGGATTGGACACTCTAAATTGGCCCTAGGTGTGAGTGTGTGCATGTGTGTGCCTTCTGTGGAATATTGGGCACCGGGCTGGCAACTCGACACTGTAAAACTCCACTGCCAATCACGAGCGGACAGATGATCCGCTGTGGCAACTGCTAACCGGGAAAAAGCCGAAAGAAGAAGAAGAAGAATTTATACCACAGGAGTGGAGGGTGTTTGTGATAAATAATAAGGCCAGGAGTCACAAAACATATTCAATAACCCAATAACACAAGATGTTGTATATAACTAACATTAGCTCCCCTCTCCTACACATATTCCATTTATGTGACTTGGTTTCATTCTGGGGGGGATGAGCTTTCTTTGCCATTTTTATTTTGTATTACTGATTAATACACATTTATTGACCCATCCTTCATCAATATCATGCTTGTTTCATCACCTCTCTACTCATCAGCTTATCTATAGACCTGGGAAATAAAAAAATGAAATGTGTGTGGGAGGTGTTTGGTGAAACTGTAGGGGGCAACAAAATCATACAAATAATACTATTCCCCATACAGAGGCTGCATTGTACTTTTACAAATGTTTTACTTTTCATTTTATTTCTTAAAATTCTAGACATTATACTGTACAGAATGTTTTACTAATGTCAGTGCTGCAAATGCTTCATTTTATGCATGCTTTACTGTTCATGGTATTTTTTCTTTTGAAAAATTACTTGTCCTCAACATTATTTGCACTTGCAATGCTTTGCTTTTGAGTGCAATCTGCTTTATTTTGTTTGTATTTTGTTACTGTGTATTCAGCCTGGGCCATGGCAGAAAGGGGTCCCTGGACCAGCCAAATTACCCAGTCAATACATGTTAAATGAAATAAATAAATAAAGGAGAGTATACTATATGTGATAAACAATAAAAGCAAATATGGGAAAATGTTTTTTTCTGTAATTTTAGACCATTTGCATGTGATTTACGCCACTTCAGTCTTTATACATCCATAATTATTGAAGCAGTGACTTTTTGATATTTTTGGTACTGATTGCCTGTTTTGGATTTGGCTTTGCTTTTTAACTTACTGAACTGTAAGAGCAGTTTGACCACACTGTTTTCATCAAAGGGATGCTACTGAAGAGAAGAAGACACATTTTTCCTTCCCACGGTATTTATACTTTTTTCACGGTTATGAAACTATGGCATTCATATGTTCATAATTGGCTAACCTCCCATGTGAGCCATTTTAAGTCTAGCCAGTTACCCCATGTGAGAATCAATCCCTGCACCTTGTGTTTGTAAGGTAAACACCTTAACCATTATGCCAACCTCCCACCCCAGTTAATTTGTGCATGAAGATACAGGGGTACAGGGGTACAAGCCTCTCGGAAAGAAATGATTACTTCATTTTTTAACAGACATTGATTTTCTGTTTTATCTATGTCAGTTTCTCAGTGTTATAGGGCAGCATATTGGCATTTGGTGGTATCTTCATGAAGACCCTAAAAAAGGTTTTCATTTCTTAGATAGTGAAATGAAGTACAAATTATAGTACTATACAGCAGCATAGCTAGAATGAGACAAAAGGGGGCAGCCAACCTCGACACAATATGTTAGGAGGCATGATCAGCCAGTCCCAATCGCTCTTCTGTTCATGAATGCTAATATTGCATTTAAAGTCAAAACTGAAGTGCTGTAGCTGTGTTTTTTTAAGTACAAGAGAAGAGCTTTTTTGTTGGAGGAGTGATATACTGAGGAATGGCACTGGGTATAAAGATAGCTAGCTATAGTTCTGATGCCATGCTATAATGTTTTGTTTTAAAGTTTTCACATTAGTTTAAAAATAAGAAAATACTCAGTATGTCTCTTTTTTTTCAGACTTCAGCAAAAAGTTAAAAATTTAAAATGAAGAAGCATTCCTCAGTTCATAGAGATTAGCATGCTGAATGATTTTTACATTCACAAGTACCCTATAATTTGTTTAAAGTTGTGCATCTTTGTTAAACATGAAAATAAGTAATTTTTCTGTTTCTTTTTGTTAAAATAAGAATATATAAAACACATCAGATAAAACAACTGTTTTGTATTTTTTTACTGGGTAAGGTAGCATTTACAGTACAAATGTATACACAACATTTTCTAAATGATATTACTTTGAATATGGTGAGTACTATTATATTAAAGGAAATATAGTGAGTGCAGCTACAGAAAAAGGAATACAGTGTGTAATGCTATACTAAATGAACTATAATACTGATACAGTAAAGAGAATATATTGAGAAATGCTACAAGATGATGCAGCTAATAATTACAGTTACAATTACAACTACAATTACAATTGTTAAGCACCCTGCTAAGCACCACTGGGTCTCACACTAGCGACTACCAGTGAGTAGTGCTGGCTGGCAAAGAGTAGCAACAGAGGGTAAAACAACTTTGTTTCTGCTTGCTTTCTATGCCTTTTAACTGTCCCTATTTCTGCTCTGTCCTTTGTATTTTTTTGGTGTATCACTGAGGATTACATTCAATCAGTAATGACATTCATTAGAGGTTTGTGATTCTTATTATTAAGAAAATGCTTATTGATGCAAGATATACTGTTGTGCTAACTTCCTAAGTGAACAAGAGCAATATTTATAGGATCACAAGATCATAGGAGATTACTAGGCTATCAACCCAGAAGTCATTTTAATCCTAGCCATTTCATCCCAATGTAATACCATAGAAATGCTAGTCAATACTCAAAATTGCATTTAATGATGACTGCCCACGTCCAGGAGGGTTGTGGGCTCTATCCCTGGTAAGAATTTATGGTGCCCCATCCATTCATCCAGGTTCCTCTTGAACAGTGTCATACAGGTGCTCTGTTTCACATGAATTGGTAGCTTGTTCTAAAGATGCAGCGGTCACTCAGAGAAAAATCTGTTTCTCCAGCATGTCTAATTTAAGTCACAGGCCATATTTACGTCCCTGGAACAGGTAGCCCTAGTCCCGTTTGGTTTACGGATATGTAACAAGTTCCTTAGGTTTGGGTCTTGGATTGCTCTGTAGGCCAGGCATAAGTCTCCCCTAAGAAGTCTATACAATACTGAGTATAGTCATAAGGACTGTGTAAGGCACATTCTGCAGCCCCTTGATCTTCTTTGTTAGATACCTCTGTGGTCTCTAATTGCTGCAGGTGCTTAGTACCGTACATGTCAAACTGGGTGTTATACTCAATTATGGGTCGGATAAGTGCCAAGTATAGGGTGGATTATAACTTCTTTTGTTCCCTAGGTGATGTCTTTACTAATCAAGTGTACTACATAGAAAGCTTTCCTTACTACAGTAGACACATGGTGGTTGAAGTTAAGGTCGCAGTCAACTTGTGATCCCAGGTCCCTTATCACTTCATGGGTACTTAGGGTACTGTTGTTGATTTGATGGTGTGGGAGGACATTGTTTGTGCCAAGGAGAATGATGATGCATTTCTCTACATTCAGTTTGAAACCATGACTAATAAACCAGTCAGTGGTCTGCGTGAGACCCTCCTGGAGTATACTGACATAATTTGGGGATACAATGATTGAACCTAGTTTGCAATCGTCTGCAAACTTGGTCAGCCATGACCCCTTAGTTTTGATCTGAACTTCTGAGAAGTATATACCAAACAGTAGGGGGCCCAGCACTTATCCCTGTGACACCCCATTGGTAAAAGGTCTGCTGGATGATGTGGAGCCACTCACTATGATAGCGTGAGTCCAGTTTGTGAGCTGTTTGGCAACATTTCTTACAATGAAGGAGTTTGCATTCAGTTTGTTAAGTTCGTCAGTAATGCCTGAATGTGGGATTATGTCAAAAGCCTTTGCCAGGTCAAGGTATGCTGTGTGTACAGATTTGCCCTTGTCAATGGCCTTGGTCACATTTTTGAAGAAATCCACAAGATTTTACAGGCAAGATCTGTCCTTAACGAAGCCGAAATGAGTAGAATCCAGGGTTTGGAGGTCACCTATGTCTTCATTTATGAGGTCCATAATTATACATTCCATGGACTTACAGATGAGGCTGCTCAAGCTTATGGGTCTGTAATTCCCAGATTCTGTTGCTAGGCCACCTTTGTGGAGGGGAATAACTGTTGCTGTTCTCTATTCCACAGGAACAAAGCCTGTGGTTAGGCTATGATTGAAAAGGGTGCTTAGTGGTGATGTTAGTTCATGTTTTAGCCTGTTTAGAAGACAGCCTGGGATGTCATCTGGTCCCATAGAACTTGTGTTTTTTTTGCCTTGGACAAGACTTTGAGGACCTGCTCTTCAGATATGTAGGATGGGGGGGGGGTTGGGTAAAGGTTTGTTGTATGTTAGGACAGAATAAGGGGGGGTGAAATTTTTGCCAAACCTATCCACTAGGAGGTTTGCTATCTCTGTGGGGTCAGTGTGTGTGATATCGTTGGCCATTAGTTCTGCACATGCTTGGGTCCTACTCTTTAGGTTATGTAGATAGCTGTAAAAGGCCTTATGGGTATCCTTGATAAGCTTCTCTCAAAGGAGCTCTTGCAGGATTTGACAAGTTGCCATATTTGACTGTTGAGGCTGAGGAGGGTCCTTTTCCATTGTTGGGGCCTTGCCTTTGTTTTCTTGGACAGCAATTTTTGATTTTATTGTAAAGTTTGTTGATGCTCGATGTCCACCATGGCAGCTTGTTTTTACTTGGGGCTCTGGCTTTGATTCTTTCTGGTACGGCCGAGTTTATACACTTATGCAAGTGATTGTACAGGGCTTTAGTGTAAGCTATGGCATAGTAACCACTTTCAGATTGGGGTGGGGCTTGGAATGCATTTATACTTTCACTTAGGAGAGTATGGCTTGCCTTGTTGAATATTTTATAGTCTGATTTCACCCTTTATGAGTTCTGATGCTACCAGAGTGTTTTATTAGTAGAGTGTTGTCTGTGTACATGAGGCAATTGCTACACTGCCTCCAGAGACCCAAGTCAACAAAGTTGGCAGGAGAAACAAGGGTAGTCCAACAGTCCATAACACTATGATGAAGACTGTTGTCACTAGGGTGGCTATTCAGAATTGATAAAGTAGGAGCTCAGTGGGTGGATGTTTCTGCCTGGGTATTATGGAACATTTATTGACTTTAACTGTCCAGCTTTGGCACACAGTGTGCGGTGCTGTGCAGCATGCAAACAAACAGAAACCTGTTCAAATGCAGGGCTTAAATACCAGAATCCAAAAACTAAAAAAAAAAAATTAAAAAGATTCAAAAGGACCAATGAGGATGCTTATTCCAAGCCCTAGACTGGCCTCCCTTTTAACAGATAAGTCCCAATCAGCACAATTCTCTCACAAAAGTGCAGACAGACCCCTTCCAATCCAAGATGGCCTGGAAAACATGCTCAGAAATAAACAACTCCCTGATTTTGATCCTTTGATCTCCATTAATTTTTGGAATTCTTAAGCAAATGAGACTTTATCTGTTTGATAGTGCTAAGTGTTTTAAAAGCTGGTTAAACACTTTGTAATCTTATGGTCTTCTCTCTCTCTCTCTCTCTCTCTTTTTCTAACTGGTAAAAGAAGGAGCAGATAAAGATGCATGTACTGCAAAAAATTATGATGGTATCTCCAATTATAATCTGTTATTGTGTTCTTGACATGGATGCTAAGATTTACCTTGAGAGCTTCACTCCTCAGATTAATTTCTTGGCATCCATGTCTCAAATACATAATATGCTAGTTGGCCCTGTTCAAGGGAAATCTTGATGAGTGGATGGTAAATAGAAAATTCACCCTGGGGATCACTCCAGTGGCTCTACTTGACAGAGGCACTGGGAACTAAGGTCGGGTGGCACGATGCCAGGGTAATCCTATGGGCTAGGCTTGTAAAGGCTCCAGGGCCATTAGCCTAGTACACAACTATGAACCTATGATCATAGACCTAATTAATATCCTTTATATGGTGAATACTGCTGCTATAAATGCAAACACTTAAATAAGTTCTTATGCTGTTAACTTTAATGTAATTAAATACTTAAGCAGTTGAGTAATAAATAGCATGCAGATAAAAATAATAAAGTGAAATATAATTATTAAAATACTTACAATAAAACACAATTATGGTAGAAAAAACTGTGACAGTGTTTTTGACAAATATAGGAAGAAATAAATGTGTTTTAACGGAACACTTAAAGGAGGCCAAGTTCGAATGCCCCAAACCCATCTAGTTAGATTATTTTAAATGTGCTATGCTTGATAAGTAAGACAGCAAGTGCTAGATGGCTCTACACCTGAGGAACTACCATCAACAACTGGGCAACAGTATAACACTAACAGCAAAGGATAAGAGAGAGAGAGAGAGAGAGACCCTGGTCATAACAGGAACAGATAAAGCAACAAAAAGAATTAAAGTATTTTCCCTTTGAACGTGTATTAACTGTCACTTTTCTAAAAGAGATAGGGATGGTTAGGAAGGGAATACAGGTGATAAATGAGGATTTGGGTTTCATTAGGACATCACAGTTGCTGATTAAAACTAAACTAAAAAGCACAACTAAAGTATAAAACTGACAAATCCTAACATAACCCTCAAACACTACCAAAATACATACAAATCAACTGATACTGCAAGAAATATTAAAACGTAACATAGTAGTACACTAAAATAACATCAGTGAAATTCTTCCACCATAAAAAAATTATGCAAAATAATGTAAAGGCAGATTCGGTAGAAACCTAGGCAATTAATGTAGCACCAAGCTGAAATCAATGGAAACACTACTCTAAACGAAAAAAAAACAGATAAATGGAATTTGCAGGGTTTGGTCTGTGTGATTCATTAAATATTTCAGAACGTAGGATTAGAGAACTCAGTGTGTTGCCTATGGTTGTGTCACTCATCATGAAAACCTGTTCCCTAAACCTACATAGAAGATTCTCCATGCACTGAACTCCACAGACATAGACACACACACACACACACACACACACACACACACACACACACACACACACACACACACACACACACACACACACACACACACACACACACACACACACGCACACACACACACACACACACACACTTTGGCCCAGATTCATTAACAGCTACATGGTGGCATGCTCACTGGTATTCCTTAAAAACAACTCTACATAGTGAGACACCAGACAAAGGGAAATAGCAGGCCTTGCTAATGACAAAATAAAGAGATGAATTCCATGCTAATTAACCAATTCAATATGGCAGAGCTATTCAGGAAGTTATAAAGTAATCGTGGTACACTCACTGTAGTCTTTTGCCCTGTATACCAAAACTCTTCAGAATGGGTCTATATCAAAAAGTCGACAAGTCATAAAATCGACATTCAGTTGTTCGGCACAAAAACAACGACAATTCAGATTAACTAAACCTCAAATGAACAACTTTTAATTGTTCGACAAGGAAATGTTCTATAAAGAAATGCTGGTTTAAACTACACAACAAAGTGACTAAACTATACCACTTACAAACATTTAAACTTCGTATAATTGAAGTAAGTAAACTCTGCTTCAGTTGTAATTATTAAATAAATATCATTATTTTGTTAGCAAATACAAATGAAGTGCACAAGTTAAATACTCACGTTGTTGAGCGCGGTACGTGCTCTGCACCGAAGACAACATGGCGAATACACAAATGAGTAGTGCTGGAGAAATAGGATGTATATATCATACCGTACAATCACAGAAAATGAAACCAATGTTAGTAATTGATAACTACTTGTACTACCTAGAACGTACAAGGGAAAGTAAGAGATATTGGGCTTGTAAATATAATATTACAGAGCGTTGTAAGGGTAGAGCTGTTACTCTGTATTTGCCGAATGGCGATAAACTGGAGAAATCAGTTTCACATTCTCATGCTGCAGACCCGGGAGAATTGCAACGATATGTTGTCTGTAGTGATGTAAAATGTAGAACTACTATGGCTAGGGACACACCAGCACTAATAGTGGACGATGCTTTAGCATCCACCTCGTTAGCTACCATTGACTGTCTCCCTAATAGAACAGCACTGTTACAGCAAGTAAATCGCGTTAGACGTGGTAAAAGCGGATTAAGTAAAAAGTCTCAATTAGCACTTGATAATATAGACTTTAGCCAATTTAAGTTGAAAAGTGGTTCATTTCTAAGTAAAGCCATGTCAGACAAAGTGAGTGACACAAGAGTAGTAGTATTCACTACTATAGATAATTTACGGGATTTAAGCCAAGCTACTATATGGCTCATGGATGGTACATTCTTTTCAAAAGGTGTCATAGTACGTCAATTGTACAGCATACACGGTATGGTTAAATATGGGTCGAATATCAAATTTGTACCGCTGATTTATGCGTTAATGTCAAAGAAATCTCTAAAAGCTTATAACTATTTGTGGAACAGTATATTCTTCTTACTAACATCAAACGATTTACGAATGGATGTCAAATTTGTTTTATGTGACTTTGAAATTGCTGCATTAAAGAGCATTAGAATTAATATTCCTGATGTGTCTTCTAAGGGTTGTTTCTTTCATTTCGGACAAAACATTTGGCGAAAGGTTAAATCTTTAGGTTTAGCTACTATATACAATAATTCTCAAGAACTGCAACTCGCTGTGAAGTCTCTAGTGGCGTTAGCTTTTTTGCCTGAAGAGAAAGTTAAAGTTACATTTGAAGAGCTTAGAGCTATGTTTCCAGCAGAAGGAAAGGATCTTCTACAATACTTTTCAGACTGGTATATATATGGCAAAAGACATAAGTTCAATACTAGATTTACGTCTTCTATTAGATTTCCGCCATTGTTCCCGGTTACATTTTGGAATGTGTTTGAGTTGAATGAACTATCTCTGCCTCACACTCAGAACAAAGTGGAGGGGTGGCACAGAAGATTGAAGTGCTTACTCGGTGAGAGAGGTACTGATTTAAGGTATTTAATTCACACTTTAACTCGTGAACAAGACAGAGTAGATGAGATTAGAGTGCGGATGTCTACAGGGTTTCCATCGTCACCCAAAATAAAGAAATTACTCTTGTGTCAACAGAGATTTGATGCAGTACTTTCTAATATGAAAAACTACTCTAATCTCGAGTTTGTCAGGGCTATCGCAAGGTTGCTTAAAATATAAAAACTAGCTTTATACGCGCTTCAGTATCTTTACTACGGAGCTATGACTAGTTTTAGTTTACCTCTTGCTTTGCAATTTGTAACGTTTACTCACTGTCCTTCTAGTTTTCCGTTTATACCAACTGCTTTGCGTTCCGTTATAGGGCGAAGTGTTAACATAACGATAGTGTATGATATAGCACACTGTTGTCGGATATTTCATTTTGACTTTTCGAAGAAGTGAAATTCATTCATTTGAAGTTTCGTTTATTTGAATTGTCATTGTTTTCGTGTCGAACAAGTAAATGTCGATGTTATGATTTGTTGATGTTCTGATACAGACCCCTTCAGAATACAGGCACGATTACACTTAGAAAAAAAGCATATTAGGGGTTGCTGCTGCTATTATTATGCCGTATGTGCAACAGGGTTTAAATCTGGGAGCTGCTGCTGCTGCTGCCACCATTGGGCAAGCAGAAGGGTGTTTAGACCTCACTTAACTTATTATGAACTACATAATGCAGAAATTGCTGACAGATACAGGGTGGGCAGGGAAGCACCGGAGGAGCTATGCAACCAATGCCTCTGCCACCACAGACCCCAGGGAAATTGTGGAGAACTCATCCCAGTGGAAGCAAAGGTACATGCAGCATTATATATACTAACTACTGGTACATTCTAGAGACTCACAGGGGATATATTAGGGGTGTTACAGGAATCAGCCTCTAGAATATTACATCAGTTTCTAAATGCAATGCTACTAAATGCAAGGAATTACATTGGCTTTCCACACACCTCACAGAAGAGAGCAAAAACCCAGCAGGAATTTTATACAATAGCACACTCCCTAAAATACTAGGGGCCATAGATTGCACACACATAGAAATAAATGCCCCATCCAGTGAACAGAGAAGGAGGTACATTAACAGAAAAGATTTCCACACTATAAACTCTCAGGTTGTCTGTAATGCTCAAGGGATCATCTAGAATGTCTGTGCAGTTAATCTGCACAGTTTCCATGACTCACATATATGGCACACCTGCAAAATGTGCATCGGGTTAGCTAGGGGTGACATTCCACAGGGGCATTTACTAGGGAATGTAGGTTATGCACTTCATCCCTGACTCATGACACCAATAAAAAACCCACACAACCCCAATGAGCAAGGATACAGTGTGGCCCACACTCAAAATATAAATACCACAGAATGTGTGTTTTGATTGCTTAAATCAAGGTATCAGTGTCTAGACACATCAGGAGGTGCACTGCAGTATGACCCAGGCACTTCTGCCAAAATACAGTCTTGCCATGTTACACAATATACCCTTAGGAAACAAATTCAACAAGGACAGCCAGGGGCAGGACCATAGTTTCAAGGACCACAGGCAGAGCCAGCAGCAGCAGCAGGTGCAGAATACAGATGAGGAGTCTGAGGGCAAACCACTTGCCGCAGATGGTGCTGGCAGACAGAGGCATGCACAATATGTCCTGGCTCTAGCTAAGAGGCAGAGGACAGCACACACAATCACTAACTAGGTCAAAGCCAAAGATCTCAACCACATACATATAGGAAAACTAATGTGTGTCAAACTCCATAGCCTTTACTTAACCACATAATGGCTGTATTCTGATAGCATCAGACAGGGACACCCCCAAGGACACAATTGTTACCTGTAGTAATGACAAGGTAAGTGTGGAAACTGTAAAGAAAAATATGTATATATAACTCATTATTCTCATATGGAAATATGTATATGCCCCTAAGCAAATCATTTGTCTGAAGTGTACATTTATATCAGTGATATCTCCGATGTCAGATTTTTGCAATATACAGTTATGTATTAGAAACAATACTGTGCATCAAGCATTCAATTGACCAGTGTCTAAAATATGGAACTGGTCAGTCATACCCTCATTTGCACAACTATGCCAAAAAGCCAGACTGAAGTACTAATGCTTCCACTGCTTTACTTATAATACTAACTGAAATACAGTGAGGTTCAATGATTATATAAGCAGTCATTCACAAACGAGTAGGATCAAGAAATCAAAAAAATGTCATCTGCAATACATATTGAGAAATGCAAGTATTTGCTATCCACTATGTGCATCAGGCATATATGCAACCCTAAGTCACAAAGACATGTGCAAAGGGCAGGGCACAATCATATAATTTGAACAGGGTGGGGGTAGGAGGGCAAGGTGGGTCTGAAAGAAGTGAGTGCATGCAAGTAAGAAACACATGAATCTCTCAGAGTATACAGTGTTCATGGCCAGTAAAAACACATGTACAGCAGTCAACATTACTATTTAGGCAGCTTGCATGTGTGTGTGTCAGGTGGAATGGGCAACCAAATTTTTTCAATGTCTGTGTATTTGTATGAGCACAATCAGCACTGGGCTAGCATTATATCCCGGCATCTCAGACAGAGTACTCAGTTCAGTCGCATCACCCAACCCACAAGAACCACCTCTGTCAGGAGTTACACTGCTACTTCCATGGCCATGAATAAAAGTCGGGGAGCTAGCTAAATATGAGTGTTGTCTGCTGGATTAGCTCTCCTCACAACTACATCCAGGACCATGACCCAATGGCCTACCACTTCTGGGTGTGGACAATGCAATCACTGATAGAACAGTGGAAGTAGTGTCAATATGGGAGCAGGATCTTGCACGGCCACATCTGCTAATACCAGAAGGTGTAGAAGCTCTCTGACCACATGAATGCTCACTCTCCCCCAACAGACATTCTATCACAGACATTCTCTATCAGATTTACCATCTATCCTGTCCAGGCAGTTGCCTACATGGATCAGGGAGTCACACATGTCAGAATGCACAGCATTTAGTACTCCCACTATCTGTTCTGATGCCCAGGTGGAACATGTCTGTGCCTCCACTACAGCCCTACACATTCATCTGGCTATACCTAATGACACACCAGCATCAAGAGGGCGAACAGCAGGCCTCCTCTGAGCACCTCTACCAACCCTCCTGTGTGGCACATCATCCTCACAATGGTTAGGGAGAGAACCTACTAGCACTGCAACCAGAGTAATCACACTGCCGTGATCAACTGCATCACCATCAATCTGTCCTATATCAGAGGTCTCTATGTCATGAGTATGTGTAGGCATACTGACTGTGTCCAAAATATGGGCAGGGGATGTAGGATCCACAACCTCAGTGTCAGACTGACCCTCTTCACCCTTGACTGTGCTTCTTCATCATCCCCATCATCATTAGAGGTTACCGATACTCTAACATTAGGTGGTAGGAGTTCCACAGTTCCATTGTCAGGACCACTATGATAATAAGCAATAAACATAACAAACCGATAAATAGAGAACACAACTGACCACATATTTTTCTTATATGGGGTATGTTAAACTCTAATAGATGCTAAAGCAACACACAGTTTACTCTGATTTAGACCTGATCTACATTACATACAATAATTAAACAATAACCCATGACTGGATGTGGGTTTCACAGGATAACCCACAGCTAGTGTGGTTTAATCACAAGGGCAAAGCCTGTGTGATTAAACAAAGGTAGCTCTGGGCTAATCCTGTGATACCCACACCCAGTCATGGGTTATTGCTATTATAGAATGACATTATTTAAGAAAGAAATCACTTACCTTTCTTAAATAATGTCTTTGTATAACTGGGCTGTAGTGTTCCTCTGGGTTCTTCTTCATTTGCTGATGTACTGCACGTGTATGAGAATTACATTCCACACTTGCACAGTATCTCAGGGCTGTTCAAGAAATGCAACAGCTTTTCTCCCCTGCTATTATGGGCTCTTAATGTGAAAACCTAGAGAAAGCCTAACATAATGGGGGAATAAAAGTCTACAAATAGGGACAGACTTTTGGTTGCTTTTATAAACCTAGAAAGTTACTAGAGTAGGAGGTTTTGCATCAGTGTTCATTTTGCTGAAGGATATGAAGTGTAAACCTCAACGGTCTTCTATTATTTAATTACTGCAATCCATGATGGCTTGCCAGAAAACTACATTTTTTAAGAGGAAAAGACCAAAACAATAAGAAAACAAATCTGGACATTCTATGAAAATCTTGACAGTTGACAGGTGCAAGAGTCTAATGAGACTTTAGGTCGGACAGAGCAGAAATACAAGGAAAATCAGGTATGTTTTCTGTTTCTTTAGTTTTGCAGAATATACCTGAATTGTCTTGTATTCTGTTGTGTCCTCTAAACATATGCCAATAGAAAGTCTGGCAACTCAATGGCACTTTAGTAGCCAGACTTTTTTTATTGGTATATGCTCGATTTACAGTGGGCATGCTGGTTGTGCTTTCCAATCACTGTGCACATTTCTGAATGGCAATGAGCCATTATTGTACAATAACAATAATAAAATCTGTGCTTAATATGTGCAGATATCCTGGCAGCCTGTAATCCAGATGTCCCTGTATGGGAGGAAGGGAAAGGAAAGAAGGCTGGTAAGTATCACAGTGCAAATAAAACAAGAAAAAGAGATCAATTCCCTTTACATGTGCAGGTTAAGAATGTTCTCATACAAAAATTTAGAGAACAGTTGAATTCCCCCCCAAACACCCTTGTCTATTTCTATGTTACTGTGTCATCTGACTCACATTTATCGCTGTCTATATATATATATATATATATATATATATATATATATATATATATATATACATTTAAGATATGCACATATAAAAATATAACAGCGACACTTGCATGGGGTACATATTTTCTCTTGGGTGTCATATCCCTGTATAAGATGAAAAACAACAGACAAATAATTAAATATATAATACATAGACATGATGGCTGTAAATGTATGAATGCATGCATCCATCATACACACAATTTAAAAGGTAATGCTCCCTTGGGCTACAAACAAGTTAGGACAGACCCCCCCCAAAAAAAATTCTAAATGAAATATCAAGTACAATCTATAACAGCTTTGTAATGCAAATAACATAGGTTTGTATAACTGTGTAATACATTGCAGCATTAACAATAACAATTACGCAATGTAGCAGTAGAAATGTAAGACAACTATTATAAGTGCTATCTCCACTACTGAAAAAAAAGTGAAAATTTTAGTTTTGGTTGCCTTATGTAGAGCAAACCAGCCTGATGGCATTGTATGGTCATCAGCACTCTGGGTAGTACTTAGTGAAGAAGAAAAAACAGCTGTCAGATAGAAATCACAAACTTAATACATTTGTCTTTGTGCTAACACATGTAAAAATACAAGACCTTGCTACAAGGTTATAATACACTCATATGCAATAATTGTGCAAATAGCAATTAAATGCAACCTGCAAAATATAGGCTAGGTAGCATTCTGTGGCATACTTTTTGTAATGCAGACATAACTGATATACATGGGATATGCCAACAGTAAAGGGATAAGAAAAACATTAAGATAAAAGATATGGTTTGGAGCAGACATCGCAATTCACCATTTAATGTTACAAGAAAAGCATTATGTAATAAATAGCAACATAGGATGTGACATGTTGTTTTACAAGCAGCGCTTTTGCACTTTAATTGTGAATGCACAATTTATCAATTGCATACTTAACCAATGAAGTGGATGCTTGTGCAATAGATTGATTATTTAAATGAACTTGCCTTGTAGGTATTTGATTCTGATGAAGTCTCTGGATAAGAGATGAAAGCGCTTAATCCAATATCTTTTGTGCTGTGTGTTTTTTAATAAACTGTTGAAGTGAACGGCTGAGACTTGTGGATTTTTTAATTGGACAGCCTTTATTGGATGACTACCTGAAATTCATCATTTGGTGCAGTGTGTGTTTTTTTGTGGATAAATAGCAACATACCTTGGCAATAAAGCAGTGTAGAAAGTAGATTATTCTCCAAATGTTGTGTTTCTTTAGTGGTATCTTGCTCTCTGGATCCAAACAGTCTTCTCACTATGATACAAGTACATTGGTTACGTGATTACTTTTATATAGTGCAGAGTCAGCCCTTTGAGCACTATGAATATGTGAATGTGGTGTTAAATCTTTAGCATTCTTGAATACCATAATCTGCACTAAGTGAAAGGAAGGTAAACATGGTGTAAGGAACTAAACAACTACATGCACACGCCCTACCATTGCAAGATGAGCATTGAGAAGTGATACCTCCTAATGGCTTGCAGGTGTCTATCATTAGTCTGACTGCTGAAACAACTGGGGTTTCACAGTCTCCTCTCTTTGATGTACATCTACTAAGGGTATGTCAGGGAGAACAGACTTACCAAAAAGTCTGAAAGTACATGGACTGAGTTAGGAGAGCAACATTCCTAACATTTAACATTCAAATGCTGCCTTTAATAACCAGAGGTCCTGCCCCTTACTAAGAAATGTTCATATTCAAGGGAGTACATTAAGCACTGATACAGATATCATATGCAATAAAAATGAGATAGAATTGCTCTTAAGAAAGCATATTTATGGGAATGAGACACCCTAAAGAAAGAGAGGAATACATCTGCAGTGTTTTAAATCTTTTTTAAATATTGTGTGAGTACATGGGTATCCTAATTATTGACAATAGCACAATCATCCAGACTTTATTATCAAATGAGAAATGATAATGTTCTTAACTTGTTTCTGTTGCACTTTCACTGTGACTTTATACAATGTCACATTTTTAGTACTTCTAAACACTTTTTCTCCTTGCTCAGATATGTCTTTGTCTATGTCAAATATGGTTAGCACCCTTCAGTGATTGTTCTTAATACCCTGGTTTGATGGTTCAGATCCATACATGTTCATGTTTTAAGATAGCAAAGTGTATTACACATACAAAATATTTATTTAAAGTAGTTGTTTCCAAATTTTTCCCCTTTATCATTTGCACACTGCTTGGCATTGCACTCTATTGACTGGCAACAGTCATTAGCAGTGAATAGTAGGTCACTGCTCAAGGTAAAAATTGACAAATTTGATTTGGACTGCCTTCAATAGCGCAATTAAGACTAGTATTGTTGCACTTTCCTCAGCAGTCTGGACAGTACTGAGTAAAGACATTCAAACTCTTGTACACATATCTCTGTGACTTTGTGTGTAAGTATATTGAGCTTAGAGAAATGGTGCATTGATGCTGCATTTGAAATTGGTTCCCAGATCATTTTACTGAGGGAGGTCATAACATATCTTGACACTCATTTTGTTGTATGAATGTACTGATGTGGAAACTTCAAGTAAGTTCAGGATTGACTAAGGGTGACCTATAAGTAATTTGAAATTATGTCAATATTAATTGTGTGTGCTGAGTGAAAAAAGAAATCATTCCTGCTTCTCCCTATGCCCTTCTATATTTCCATAGCATTAGCTAAAGTCCTGATATTGTAAGACATGCATGATAATACTGATATGCCAAGGAGACATCAGAAGGCTGACTGTGTCAGTGTAATGTAGTAGTAGTTGTGCTCATTGCTAGATATACACTGTGATCCATTGCACATTTCTTCAAAATTGTTATCCCCAAAAATGTTTTGTGAATGCTTCTGATAAATATTGCCTTCTACATTTGTGTGCCACTTAGCTGTTCAAAATGCACTTTCACAGCCTAAGAAAAAATATAAAAAAAATTAGTTTAGGCTGCCTTACATAGAGCAAATCATCCTGGTGACATTGCATGGCCATCAGCACTCTGGATAATAATAGTGAAGAAAAAACAGCTATCAGGTAACTTTTTCTGTGGAAGAAGGTGCAAGTGCATTGAGCATAGAGAAAAAGGTTAGGTGATGCATGGTTTGAATCCACATAAATGATCATTTAATAGAGGGTGGTCTGAATACATATTTCATCACATTAGTGATACCATTGTGTTGCTGTTTGAAAGTCAAATATTACCAATATTGCTAATAACATGTGAACTGTCCTGTGTCCACTTTCACATTATTTGTCATTATCTAGAAATCTGATAATGTGTTCCACAAAATACATTTCTGATGTTGCAATGATATGTGAGAAGGATGAATGTGTCACTTGAATGTTCTTCTTGCTCTGGTCATTGCTGCATATACTAACTGATTGCATTTAATTTACTGTCAGCTTTTTCTCTAGCATATATTTCTTTAATGCCTTTTCCATTTGCTCTTCACTCAGCAGTGTGCAAACTTGGTTCATTGCCTAAGGAAAAAATAGAAAAAATTAGTTTCTTATGTAGCCTTATGTAGAGCAAATGTGTCTGGCATCAGTACATCACCCTCAGCACTGTGTGTAGTAATTACTGCAGAAAATGCACCTGATAGATATCCAGATCTGTGGCACAAAGTGTAAATGAAGTGATTCAAGTGAAATAAGGCAGATGATGCATATCTCAAATCCTGTTTAGAGATCACATTCCAGTTATTCACTATATGTTTTTTTTTCTCATTTTAATTTCTCTGCTTGGCAGCTCACAAATAATGGTTCAGTCCCTAAAGACAAAAGTGAAAATTTTAGTTTAGGATGCCTTATGTAGAGCAAACATGCCTGGTAACATTGTAAGGCTGGCAG
This sequence comes from Protopterus annectens, assembly GCF_019279795.1. Classification (NCBI taxonomy): domain Eukaryota; kingdom Metazoa; phylum Chordata; order Ceratodontiformes; family Protopteridae; genus Protopterus; species Protopterus annectens. Next base: position 1,419,868,760 of record NC_056725.1, read on the forward strand.
CACTCTGGCATGTAGTTGGAAAAGAAACTTCACATATAATGTAACTTTCTCTGTGGCACAAGGTGTAAATGCAGTCACTTGAGAGAAATAAGGTACATGATGTATTATTTGAATCCTGTTTAGAGATCACATTTCAATTATTCACAATATGTAATTTTTTAAAAAATCTGCATTTGCTCTCCACTTGGCAGATTTTAAGCACGGTTCACTAACTAAGGAAAAAAGTTGAACGTTTAGTTTAGAATGCCTTATGTAGCACACTCATGCCTGTCAATGGTGCACTTTCCTCAGCAGTCAGAACAGTACTGACTGGAAATGTCCACTCAGCACATATGTATCTCTGTGGCACAAAGTATAAGTGCAGTGAGTTTAGATAAAAAACAGAGCTGGTTAAGAGATCAAATCCAGCTAAAAATACTTTTACAAAGGGTGTTAGAATCCTATTTCTCTCAACCTTTTTGATTAGGACTGTAAAAGTAAAGAAAAATGCTAATGTTAAGCATGTTTGTTGCAATCAATGTATCAGTAATGTTTGCATAAGTAAATGTTTCTATTTAGCATATATCATTAATGTTTCACATTATAACCTCAAGCTGATAAGTGTCCAATTTCATAAACATGACAATGATGATAATTTAATTTAAAATTCACTTGCATATGTATGCGGGCATAGTACTTTTGTTAAAAACGACATGGCTCATCATATATCCTATGTGTTTAGGAGAGTTATGTCATGTGAAGTATGTATATAATATATTCCAGCCTGTATTACTCAGCACATTCAACTGCATCCATTTGAAATATATTTACAAAAAAAATTAGTGACTTTTATATAGGAATGCATTCCCAGGACTAATTAAAATTACAAACATACAGGCCTCTTCTGAAGTGTATCTCCATTCTGAAATTAGTATATCTCTAATTACCATCCTTAAAATGTCATTGTCATGTGTAAATCTCAATTAATAAGCTACATTTCAGTTTTTGTATGCTTTATCACAATATGTCACAAAATTCACCCTCTTTCTACTTCCAAACTGCAGGGATTAAAAGCCATGCAATTAAGCATTACATTTTTGTATAATGGAACCTGTGTCAGTAGGTTGAGCATCACACATGGCAAAGCTCAATGCCATGTTTCATATCGTTATTGTTTTGTGATGTAAGTAGTGCCAATGTGTCTACAAAGGAGTCGATCTGCTTTCATATTGTGAAAATGCAGTTGGAAAGGCTATGCATCTTTGCACATGACCAGTTACACATGAGATCTGAACTAGGTGCCAATTCATGTATGTCTTGTTAGCTTGACTTTTGTAGACATGGCCGGTGAGGAAGAGAATGTTGCTAAATTTAAAGCAAAAAGGTGGGGTGCTGAAGAGTCCAGGATATTTATGGCACTCCTCGTGAAGCACTACAGACATAGACTGCTGCAGGGGGATTATACTGGGTCTCAGTATAAAGCTGAGGCTTGGAATAGCTTAGCCAAGGTTGTCTCTAGTGTAATTCACATTCCAAGCACTGCAGAACAATGTCATCACCACTATAGTGACCTTAAGAAGTTCAAGCAGGACCTCCTAAGCCAATGGGAGGCTGAATTTAGGACTGGGAACACCCATCATTTGAGTAAGTATATTGACCCATAACCTGTCTAGATATGGCATTAATTATCTAGCCAACCAGCACAGTCACTCATTATGCCTTCATATATATTTTTCTCTTTTTTTTTTCTTTTTGTACTGTACAGCTGCAGATGCAATAGTTTTAAACAGTAAGGCAGACCAGGAGAGGTTAACTCACCTCAAAGAGCCATAGAGTAAATATGACTTGGTTCCAAATTCAAGCCTAAAACTTAATTTCATTCCCTCAGTCACTAGTATATTGAGCAGGCATACCTCAACTTTGATCTCAAGCATACATGCGTTCCCCAATAGCTGTTGACGCTTGCACTAGGCAATGAGAACACCAGATTAAACGTGTTTGGGTTCAATACCCAGAAGCAGAAATTACTTTTTATTACTGGAGAAGTACAACTAAAATATTAATAGCAATAATATGTCAGGAACAATTCAAATATGGTAGTTGCAGTTATTAAATTTGAATGCATATATCCTATCCATCATATGGAAATAAAGACTGCTCTTTGTTATATCATAGCAGTGAGATTTGTTTATTTTATGACACATTAATACCTTTCCATCATATATGGATGTGGCAAAGGTGTACAATAGTAAATTATCATAATTGTTTATGTATTGTCAAAGTTTATTGAATAAAATAATTAATGTGACATGTCATGTATCTAATTATCTCTTTTTGAGATGGTTATAATTTACTAACATTCTGCTGTTTGCATACCTTACTGTTGAAAAATACATGATCAACAACACAGACAGGTAGACAAACAACTTTAGCTCAGCCCACAATACCTCCACAGATAACAACACAGACACCCAGCACATCAGAGTCACAATCTGTAAGCATTGTGTCCACAACCCCTGCCCTACCTGCTCCACCTGCCCACGCTGCTGGTTCAGTGGTACACTCCAGGAGCAGTACTAGTGGATGTGGCGATTTCATCATCTGGCAGGAACTGACAGCACTGGTGGAGGATATCTTGGATAAAGGTATCAGTGCATATATTGGCAGGGTTGTATAGGACCTGCATCAGATTGCAAAGACAAAGCCACAATCAGCACCAACACAGGGAGTTGTTACAGGAAGCTGACAGTTCTGAAGGTGAGGAGTAGATTCTCACTGTTATCAAGCAGGACATGGGTGAGCCTCTGATGTCTCCTACCCATCCCCAGTCATGCTGTCCCCCAACCTTTTGTGTCCACCCTCATCCCTGTCTGTCCTGTACATTTTGTATGTCTGTGCATGCTTCATAACTTACACTACCTACCTGACCCTCTCATTCCTAAGCACCTCCCACACTATTCCTCTCTTCCAAAAAAAAATAAAAAATTGCACCCCACACATAGCTCTCCACTTTGCTTGTGTGTCATTTTCATACACTTGATTTGGTCCAGTTGGTCATACAACATTACTCTGTTGTCACCCATCACTGGTATGGTGACTCTTGAAAATCATGAAATTGTGTGAACAATTATATATTTATTTAGTGAAGAAGTAGATAGCTATGCTGCACTGCCACAACCCTCCTGCAAATTTTTGTATTCTTTTCCCTGTGTTCTACCCTCTGCTTGCCAACCCCATTTTCACCACTGTCATATTCACCCCTTATTCACACATTTAATCTCTTAAAAAATAGATTCACACATAACATTTATAGCCAGAAATGGCTCATAGATAAGTCTTTAGTTTATGCCCTCCACATTTGCATGGCTTTTGGCATAGCTCAACAATGCTCAGTGACTGTGAATGCTATTTAACTTATTGCAAACGTTTATGACTTCAGTTTAATCAGCAGTGGTCTGGTTACTTTCATGCACTATGGGAATACAGGGTAAAGGGAGTACTGAGAAACAGTTAATGTAACAGTTCTTAGACTGTTGTATGTAGTAAAGTGTGAGTTCTTATGTGGCATGTGAAGATAATTACCTTGTTTGTAGACTGATGTTTTTGCATAGTGTCATGGGTTCAATTATAGCTGTAGCTTAATTTATTAATTCATGAGTAGGAATGATAAGCACTATTTTACCTATCAACCACAAGAGGAGTGGTTTCTGGCCCAGAAATTGATGTTTATTGGCTGTTTGGGCAGTTTTTTCTGGTCCTTTCAACTTTCTAGTTTAAAAACCCATGTTTACGTGGGTTTGTGCTTGTTTAAGATCCGTGGATCCAGTTTTGGCATCCTACAGACTAGCACTGTTTCTTAAGTTTCTGAGCCCCCCACACCTTTCTGTGTTGGAGGGAAGCCTTCTAGCTTATCAGTGTGAGTGGTAAGCACTAGGTAGCCTATCTATCACAAGAGGAGTGGGTTCTGGCTCAGAAATTGTAGTTTATTGGCCATTTGGGCAGTTTTTCTATCTCTTTCAACTTTCTGATTTAAAAGCCCATGTTTATGTGGGTTTGCATTTATTTAAGCTTCATGGATCCAGTTTTGGGATCTTGCAGACTACAAGAGCAACAGGAAGAAGAAAAGAGTGCCTCCATTTTGATTTTTTCATAATTTACTGCTCTCTTATAGGTTCATAGGTGTGTAGTAGGCTAATTGCCCTGGAGCCTTTACAATCCTAGCCCATAGGATTACCCTGGCATTGTGCCACCTGACCTTAGTTCCCAGTGCCTCTGTCAAGCAGAGCCACTGAAGTGTTCCCCTGGGTGAATTTTCTATTTCCCATCCACTCATCAAGATTTCTCTTGAACAGGGCCAGTGAAGTGCTCTGTTTGACATGTATGGGAAGTCTGTTCCATAGCATGGGCGGTCTCTGGGTTATGAACCTGTCCTTCCAGCACTTTCTGTTGATTGTGGTAATGAGGTCGAGGTCTCTGGAACATGTGGTGCAAAGGGATTGGGATTTCTTTAGATGTAGCATTTCTAACAGAGCTGGGTCAGACATGGTTTTGTAAGTCAAGCAGGGAGCGCCTCTCAGTACGCGATATGAGACAGAGAATAGTTGGAGTTTTTTGAGTCTGTCCATATAGGACAAGTGTTTAAGGCCTAGAATCCTCTTTGTGAGGTACTTTTGTGGCCTCTAAAGTTGTTGCAGGTGTCTAGTGAGGGACATGTCAAATGGGGCACTGTACTCGATGACTGGCCTGATGAGGGAAGAGTAGAGGGAGACAATGACCTCTTTCTTCCTGGATGCAAAACCTTTAGTAATGAGATGTGCCACATAGAAGGACTTTCTGACCACAGTGGCAATGTGGTGGTCGAAAGAGAGGTTGCTGTCAACCTGTGTTCCCAGATCTCTTATAATGCCTTCTGTGTTCATTGGGCTACCATTGATGTGGTTATTCATGTGAACCGGGTTTTCGCAAAGGGGATGACGACACATTTTTTGGCATTGAGCTTAAGGCCATGGTTCTGACACCAGTCGTTGGTCTCAGTGAGGCCTTTCTGTAGGATGTCAACATCACTTGGGGAGTTAATAATAGCTCCCAACTTGGAATCGTCTGCGAACTTTGTCATCCAGAGTCCCTTCATGTTGGCCTGGACTTCAGAGAAGTAGATACCAAACAGGAGAGGGCCCAGGACTGAACCCTGTGAGACTCCTCTCATGCCCGGTCGGCAGTCTGACTTGGAGTCAGCTACTTTCACACTGTGGGTTCTATCTATGAGCCAGTTTGCAACCCACCTACTGATGTAGGGGTTGATGCCTAGCTTACTAAGTTTTTCTGTGATTCCTGAGTGGGGAATGGTACCCTTGTTTTTTGTTGTTTTTTTAATTTATCTGCATTTATTTAAACTGTATTTGCCTTGATATTGCTACGCACTCAAGTGTGCTAGCTTGTACTGCATTTAAAGTGTTTTTGCTACTGTTCTGCTTTTCTGCAAAAAAAAAAGAAAAAGAAAAAGTTCTAAGCTTGTTTTCCACCTTTCCTGTAACTAGTCTAGTCCAGATACAGATTTGCTGTATCCAGGACTGTTTTGTACGTTTCTGAGTTCCCCAGACCTTTCTGTGTTGGAGGCAAGCCTTCTAGCTTATCAGTGGAAGTGGTAAGCACTAGGTAACCTATCTACCACAAGTGGAGTGGTTTCTGGCCCAGAAATTGTAGTTTATTGGCCGTTGTAGTAGTTTTCCAGTGTCTTTCAACTTTCTGGTTTAAAAGCCCATGTTTACATGGGTTTACGCTTGTTTAAGATCTGAGAATCCAGTTTTAGTGTCCTGCAGACTACGACTGTTTTGTAAGTTTCTGATCCCCCCAGAGCTTTCTGTGTTGGAGGGAAACCTTCTAGCTTATCAGTGGGAGTGATAAGCAGTAGAGAGCCCATCTACCACAAAAGGAGTGGTTTCTGGTCCAGAAACTATAGTATATTGGTCGTTTGGGCATTTTTTCCATCCCTTTCAAATTTCTGGTTTAAAAGGCTGTGTTTGTGCACCATGCAGCAGTGCTCAGCTGCGGTAAACTATTACCAGTGCCAGAAAGTATGCTCTTCGATTTTCCCCTTAGAACATGCTTGTCCTTTTATTTCTTCCACTTCAATTAGCATAATCGGCTAGCACTTTAACAGGCTTTTTTAGCATTTATTGTAGCACACTTAGGCGCTATCAGCACTAGCTGTTCCTACACAGTAACAGCACCAGTACTTATTAGTTATGACCACTCCTCCTGGTATGATTGTTGGGCAATTTCCAGTGCTTTTTCCTGCTAACCTGGTGCACTTGGGCATTCTGAGACAGTGTGGCAACTGTCTAATGTACACAGACAACCCTCCCAACACTCATACCTGTGAGAGATGCACTTATATCACCAAACTGGAAGCAGTGCACGCTCCAACTAAGACCAGACTAGCTGGTCAAGAGAAGGTCACCACCTGCAACTCACTACACAGAACACACAGCCCTCCAAAACACCAACCATCACAACCCACACATAAAAACACAAACCATACATTCACCTTCATGGAGGCTCGCAATAAAAATTTACCCAATCAACAGAGACCCACAAGACAGAAATGCACTCGACCACCACAACACAGCATCAATCCCAGAACATCACCACAGTGTGCCCTTCAACTCAAGTCCTTAAGGCAAAACACTTTGCCCATGTACTAATTATGGGAGACTCAATTATGAGGCATACCGATGTCCCACTCACTAGGCTGAAGAAGAAGAAGGTGACAGTTGTCTATCAGGTGCCAGGATCTGCCACATAGCACATGCACTCAGGTCACACTACAACAACTACAAATATGACTCAGTCATTGTCCATATGGGTGTGAATGACCTGAGACGTACCTCCCTGGACTGCATGAGAACAGATGTGATGGAGCTCTCAGATTATATGTCCCAGTCAGGTATGACCCTAGCCCTGAGCAGTATTCTACCATCACCCAGAATGATACCACAGTATGAGCAGAAAATGATTGACTTCAACAATTGGCTAAGTTTCTGGTGTCATTCTAAGGGGATCCAGTATCTGTCTGCATGGGATGACAAGATCGACAGACCTTGATTGTTTGCCAGAGATGGCCTGCATCTACTGGCTATTGCCACCCCTGTAGTGCCTTTTTTAGAAAAAGGTCACAAAGACCAAAATTACACAGTAGCAGCTACAAACAAACACAAGCTGACGGTCATGCTGCTCAGTGCTAGAAGTCTAAATCTCAAGATGCACTCGCTCAAAGCTCTCCTCAAATTGAAGAATGTCGACATCTGTGCTGTAAAGGAGACCTGGTTTAAAGAGACAGAAAGCACCCTTGCACTCCCAGGCTACAACTCATTCCATACCTTTCGGCCCCAGAATATGGCCAGAAGCTCCAAAGACTTGGTCTCTCCATATTCTTAAAGGATACACACACCTCCAGACTGGTAGCCCCAGCATAATACATCTGAGATACTTCAGGTACAACTAACACTAGGTAAGTTGGTGATACATGTCATAGCCTGCTACAGAACCCCAAACTCTCACTCCAACTTCCTAAGCACCCTAGAATCTATCATGGTCCAATCCAATACTCTCATACTGGGTGACTTCACCCACCCCTCCATCAACTGGGAAATCTATTCAAGTACCAATGTACAGGCCCAACGCTTTCTGGAATTTATCAATTCCAATGCCCTGGACTAGCTCATTCTGACCCCTACTAGAGGAAGCAACATCCTCAACCTGGTTATCACCAACATGGGAGACCATTGCTCCACCCCTATAGTCAATTCCTACCTGGTTAAATCTGACCACAAACTGATCACTATGGAAATCTCCATCTCACCTACACCCCCCTGCTAAGGAGACCACCCTGAAAAACTTCTCTAAAGCCAACTTTGGGCTCCTAAAACCAGTGGTGGCTAACTTCTTGGCACCCATACCAATGGTAAATAGCTGCATGACTGCTGAATCATACACCAATACACTGTATGAGCATGTACATAAATGCATGGACCTTGCCAAAAAAAGGAAGCCAAACTGGTGGTCCCCAGCCATCAATAAACTCTACAACAGAAGGAAGAAACTGTTGCAGAAAAAAATGAAGTCACAAGACTGGAAAACCTCCCTTATCAGTCTCAACAAAAAGCTGAGATCCCTTATCAAATCTTCTAAAGCCAGCTATGAAGGTAGAATTGTGGCTGACACCAAAAACAACCACAAAGCCTTCTATAGCTATATCAAAAACTTCAAAGGCAATACCCAGATTTGTTCTGAGTTATTGCACAATGGCACCTCCTATACTGAGCCAACAGATATAGCCAACATACTGGCCGACAGATTCAGTACCAACTTTACCCCTTTTTCCCCCCAGGGACCCTATCACAATACCAAAAGAAAGCCTGGTGCCTACCATTTCTGTGGCACATGTTAAAGCTGCATTATCCAAAGCCAAGAATACAGCACCCATGGGTCCTGATAATATCCCTGGCTGTGTCTTACATGACCTACAAAATGAACTGGCACCACATCTGTGTTGCCTGTTCAATCACAGCCTTACCTCAGGCTATGTCCCTAATAAATGGTACACTGCTACAGTCATCCTGCTCCATAAAGGGGGAGCAACTACAGACCCTGGGAACTATCGCCCCATTTGCCTGATGAGTCTGGCATGCAAACTAATGAAGCGCATCATCATGGACCTGCTTAACAAAAATATAGGCAATCTCCAAACTCTTGACCCCACACAGTTTGGCTTTGTCAAGGGAAGATCCTGCCTGCTAAATCTGGTTGACTACTTTGAGGTAGTCACCAAGGCTGTGGATGAGGGTAAGGCAGTCCATACAGCCTACCTCAACCTTGCCAAGGCCTTTGATACCATTCCCCACTCAGGTAACATTGATAAACTCACAAAACTAGGTATCAATCCTTACATCACTAGGTGGGTTGCAAATTGGCTCACAGACAGGAACCACAGAGAGAAAGTTGTGGATTCTAAGTCAGACTGTCGGCTCAGTTCTGGGCCCTCTCCTGTTTGGCATCTACTTCTCAGAAGTTCAGGCCAACACAGAAGGATTCTGTCTGACCAAGGTCACTGATGCCTGCAAGCTAGGAATCATTATCAACTCCCCAAGTGATGCAGACATCTTACAAAAGGGCCTCTCTGAGACCAATGAGTGGTGTCGGAACCATGGCCTGAAGCTTAACGCCAAAAATGCATTATCATTCCCTTTGGAAAAAATGTAGTTCCCACAAATTACCACATTGATGGGAGCCCACTGAACACTGAAGGGGCCATAAGAGATCTGGGGACCCAGGTCGACAGCTACCTCACCTTCGACCACCACATTGCCACTGTGGTCAGAAAGTCCTTCTCTGTGGCACATCTTATAACCAAAGGGTTTGCATCCAGAAAGAAAGAGGTCACCATCCTTCTCTACTCATCCCACATTAGACCAGTCATCAAATATAATTCCCCATTTGGCATGTACCTGACTAGACACCTAAAACAGCTGAAGTGGCCACAAAAGTACCTCACAAAAAAGGATCCTAGGCCTTAAAAACATGTCCTACATGGACAGACTCAAAAATCTTCAGCTGTTCTCAATCTTTTATAGCCTACTTAGAGGTGATCTCTGCTTGACTTACAAAGCCATGTCTAACCCAGCCCTACTTGAAATGCTACGCCTAAAGAAATTCCAATCCCCCTGTGCCACACGCTCCAGAGATAACAACCTCATGACCACAATTAACAGAACATGCTGGAGGGACAGGTTCATCTCCCAAAGACTGCCCATACTCTGGAACAAGCTTCCCATTCATGTCAAGCAGAGTACCCCGCTGGCCCTCTTCAAGAGAAATTTTGACGAGTGGATGAGTAACAGAAAGTTCACTCCAGGGATCATTCCAGTTGCCCTGCTGGATAGCAGCACTGTGAACTAACATCAGGTGGCACAGTGCCTGGGCAATTTTTGCAAGCTAGGCTTGTAAAGGGTCCAGGGCCATTAGCCTAGTACACACCTATGAACCTATGAACCTATGACATTTCATATTCCAATGATATATTTAACTGCAAACGTCTGTATTTTTCTCCATATACATTTCATTAACATATCATTTGAATAGTGCAGCAATACATCTTTTGCAAAAACATTGCAGCCCTAAAAGGGAGACTTATTAAACCACCCTTATACTGCTTAAGTCTTCATGTTTGTTGCACTGTTCTACCCTTAATTTCTCCCTGTAATAAGCACTTTATTATACAGAGCATGACAGATTAATGACAATTTAATAAGTAAGAGTATTACACCATACAGATGTTCCTTCATGTCCCACAACAAATATTGCTGATGTTCCTCTCTCCATTTGTCTCTGTCTCTCTCTGTTCACCCCTTCAGCTTCAGTAAGTTATCATCATGCTTCTATCATGTTATTTAAATGGCATGAAGTAGTAACTCCTTTGGGGTGAGAAGAGCTAATTTCATGGGTTCTAATCCAGCCATTAGCTAAGTGTTACTGACTGTTTTGGTACACTATTTTATGTGTACTTGTTGGTTACATATTGTTACAAGCCACCATTATTTTTCTTCTGTGAAAATCGACTTTGTCTCTGCCTCCACCTCACCCAGTTAATGTATCGTCTCCTTTCTGTAACATTATCCTTCCACCTCTGCATTTGCACAATGCCTGGTGTCAGGCAGCAAATGCATCTAAGGCTAAATGGAAGTACACAGCTTATGGCAATAGCTTGTGATTGTATGAGTGTATTGCCTTCAGTTGCATTACTCTTTTGTGCGTTGCACCACTGTGCTTAGATATGTCTATTCAGTTGAATGTACTTTTAACAAGCTGAAGAGTTGGATGTACAGATTACAGCGGTCAACAGGATGATGAAGATGAATGTATGCATTCAGATTTGCTGAAATCTGCTATCAAATGCTAACTATCAGAAGTATGACTTCCTATATAGAGTGCTTAGATGATACTCAAAACCAAAAAGTAAAAAGGTCACACATACAAACCATTTAGTAAAAACTACTAAAAAAATAGCTAAGCTAGAGTTTTCACTGTGTGATACTTTAAACCTCCTAGAATACAGGCTCATGGGATATATGCAAATGATTTCTCAAGGACATCAAGTGTTTCAGTTATATGGCTTATGAATGTACATAACTTTTTACTATTTATTTCTTTATGGACAGATTCAGACCAACAAAGTCAAATCCCACTAGCTGTGGACATGCATGTTTCGGCCTTCTTATGACCTTGTCAGCACTGCATAAGCAGACTGTTTGGGTATACTCTAGAAACACAGGGTCTTTAAACCCAGTTGATGTCCATAACCATTCAGGTGTCTGCAAAATATCCCAACTAACAACAAAAAAAAAAGTAAAAAGGTCACACAGACCAAAATTCCACCATAACAGCTAATCCAGATGAATGCAAAATATTTCAGAATGTGTCTATAAATGTTGGTTGCATGGTTCCTTAACACATTATCATGCTACTATATTAATGTGCCTGCTACCAACTGTGCAGCCTTTCTTGTACAAATCTTTGCACAAAAGTCTGCACAGACCAACATAAAGCACTGCTAATTCTCATTCTAGGTTCAACACTTCAAGATATGATTATGCATGGGCTAATACTTTGCCACAGTAGCACAATTCAGCTTGGCAGTGCTGCCCTCAAAGAGTAAAATAAAAAAATGAAATAATTATTGTTTTAGACTGCACATTTGTATGCCTGTATTAATTTTATAACAGTTTAACTTAATTTCAGACTGATGTTGACTCAGTTAATTTAGTCAGTGTATGCTCTACAATGTTTGCACTTGCAACTGTGTTACAAGTTTTGTTAACCTATTCTCACATAATCCATCACTGTCCTATGTATGACTTCCATGTTTGTCTTGTCAATGCAAATTGTGGAGTATGAGACAACACAAGTGTGCAATCATCCCAACATGAAGTGGCAGGAAAGTTTGATTGCTTTACAGCAGCAAATTTCTCTGACAATGTGAAACATGTCAGTATCCTTCGCAGTAATACAATGTACATGAAGAACAGTATCTAAATGTTAGGATAGAAGTATGTAATGACATGGTACAATCATAGTAATGTTACATAGTCCTTGCACACATTTGCATTTGCTGCACAGCCTGTGATGCACAGCACCAGCTGTTCTAACCAGTGGAATTTCAAGAAGTATAAATATGCTTTTTCACATACTTAAAGTCAGTCTCCTCCTGTTGGGCTTGTGAATAATACTGTGATGTCTAGATTATGTAATTAGATAGGTAGGCACTCCAATGCTCAAAATGGGAAACTTGTTATTGCATGTGTGTAATGTTCAGTGTTGTATCCACTTCCCTGAGAGAAATACATTTAAATATGCACACATGTCCCTTTTGCCACTTTTTACATCTTCTCTGAAATGCGGTAATGAGGTTATCCTGACAAAAGTGTACTCTCTCCTCTTGAGTCAGACTTTTTCTGTGGCACTTGTGGCTAATACTTAGCTCTCTAGATTGTCTAAATTGATAGGTAGGAGGTCTGATTCTCAACATGAAAAACTTGTGTCTGTATGTGTATAATGATTGGTGGTGCATCCTCTTCCTATTTAACTCTGCACACAGTTCCCATATCCCACTTTTTACAGAAACTGCAACACACTGATGAGATCATCCTAACAAAAGTGCACTCCCTCCCCATAAGACTCAGACTTCTGTGGTGCTTATGGCTAATACTGTGCTCTCAAGATTGTGTAACCTTAATAGGTAGGAGGTTCAAAGCTCAATATGGGTAACTTGTGCATGAGGGAAAGAGTCTAGAGTTAGATGAGCATGTCCTCCAACATAGCTGTGCACAATCAACTTCTACCCTGGAGAAACATTTTAGATTGCTAGATGACTTCAGTTTACCCTTATTCCACCTTTCACAATCACAACTTCTTTGCAACACAAGGGTGCAGCAAGGCATACTCTTTGCACTCTACTGAGTACAAATTTCTATACTTTACTTAGAGAAACAATGGCTTTTTTAGGCCATACTATGTCCACATCTGTTTAAATTAATGCCTCCAATAAGAGTTTCATAGATTGAAAAATATATATTTAATAGTTTTAGAGGGAAAGTGATGCAAATATTTAAGTGCTGGGGGGTGTTTCAAGTTTTTAAATAGCAGGTGAGTTGGAGGGCAGCAATAAGAGTATACAATTATAAAATTATATTCTCTGGCTATATCCCTGGTGCAACACACTGATGAGGTCATTCTTTCTAAAGTGAACTTTTGTACTTTAAATGTCAAACTTCTGCTGTGGTGCTTGTGTTTCTTATATTATTCTCTACAATATGTAAGTAGATAGGTATGAAGTTCAAATACAACAATGCTTAACTTCTACAAATGTGTGTGACTGTAAATGAATTCAAGACTGGTTTAAACACATTTGCAATAACCACTTTTACAAACCTTTATAGCTGAAAAAGTTATTTTACCAGACACATTTTCTTGGCAGTACACTGCAGATGTCATCCCTTCATACATGCTGTATGCCTCACTTGTACCCAATATTTTCCTGTGGCACTGTCTGCTGATAATTTGCTGTATAGATGGTGTAACTAGATAAGTAGGTGATTCAAGTCCATCCTTGCTTAAACAGTGTGACTGTAATTACTGTCATATACTGTTGGCCACCTCACAACCACCTTTATGTACACTTCTACTTATGAGATGGATTTACCGTGGCACACTGTTACACTAGCAAATCCTGTCATCCCCAGGGTGTGTATATACACACACACACACACACACACACACACACACACACACACACACACATATATATATATATATATATATATATATATATATATATATATATATATCTATATGTATATTTTCTTTTCGTGTGTGTGTGTGTAGTATGTGTTTAAGCACGTATTTGACTTTAATTAATTTTGTAAGTTATGTATTGATTGGGAAGGAACACATGATTTTTAAATGTTACTATTTAAACAGTATGTGTTTTTTATGGAGTTGAACTCTGAGCAAGTCTTGTGTTATAAGCAGATGAAAGCACTTAGTTTTGAAATAAATTTGCTCTTCAACCTGCCTCGTGGTTCCCTATTATATGATCGAAGACACATTCTTTCGAATATGTCTTGATCGAACTCGAAAGCACGAAATGGCAAAATACTAAAATGGTATATAAGCGAATTCTTTCCCTGGGAAAGAAATCACTTGGCTGCCTTCATTATTTTGCCATTTTCGGCACTGTAGTGTGATCTCAGAGTTGGTATATTTAAGTAGGGGGGTGTGGGGGGGGGGTGAAACCCCCACTTTATGTAATGTTTTAAAGTTTGTTTTTTTTCTTTTTTGGAACAACAATTTCTTTCCCTGGGAAAAAAATCTCTGTTCTAAGTGCTCAGGATTGTAAGCTTTCGCTTACATGGGGTCAATAAATCAGCGTTTGCTGATTTAATATAGACGCTGCCTCATTCATTGTATGGTGTATTTGTGGATTGTGGATTGCTGTTTGGTCCTTGGTTCTTGGTTTTGGTCATATGTGTACATTTACAGTGGGAGAGGCCTCCATCATCCATTTTATCTCAAAGAGATTGTTTATGACACATACATGTGATGTCGTAAGTTAGCATTGGTGGAGTGTTACACTTGTGTTAAAACTTCAACTGTGGTGCCTGTGGTTCATCTGCATATCATTAGCTGGAAGAGTCACATAACTTGCTGTACATTTCCTGAAACAGCACCTTTATACGAATGTACTGATATTAGATAAAACCATTATATGGAGTTATTCTTAACCATTTTATGTTGGACAATGATATATCATCACAGGTTGTGATTGGATGGCAGTGACATGGTTATTCATAGCATGTCATGCTGTGAGTGCTCCTGTTGCATATGCATTGTGTACTGGCTTATATAGCATACCTACATAGACTGTGCTTCAATTCTGAAACAGTGTGCATACTACATGATAAAAACAGCTTCCTTGTCAAAGAAGAATTGATATTGTATCACTCACTGTTGTGTGGACTGTAACATATGCAGCTACTTTCTAACACTTTCACTAAATCAGATTGCTCATATCATGTTTGTAACTCCTTTCTTACCACGCACATTAATTTCAGTTATTTGTAACAGCCTCCATTGCTATCTGCTGTGACACATGCAGTCAATACAGACGTCTTTATACAGCCTAGTATAACAGGCAGCAGTTTGAATGTGGTAACATCTGTCTGCCTGCCAGGCAGCAGTGAATTACACACAGACAGTAGTTATGGCACATTTGTGTGCAGTATATGAGCACTCTTAACTAATTTCCCCGTCCTTATTAATTAATTATGCAGTATAAACCATCATTATTTCTGTGGAAGTCTCCCATTTCACTTCCCCTCCTTCAAAAATTTTTCACTGTACTTCCCATTAATATTTCAGGGCTACAGTGCATGCTCATATTTTAGCTTTGCCTACAGGCAAGTTGTCTTTTGTGCACATGCTTGCAAATGCCTTTCCATGGCTACAGACATTATTGCTGGCCACAAACAGGTGCTTGCAAATGTGTAGACACTGCATGCATCACCAATTACTGTTGCTGCTCATTGCACTAACACACTTAAATCATGTAGGCTTAGCATGAAGCCTTCATGATTATTAGTGAATCCCAGGGCTTATCTCTCAATAAAAAAAAAAACAAAGCATAAACTTACATTTCCATGTAATGCATTTTAGGAATTAGTAGCAAAAGGTGTGCATTTAAATAATATGAAGGCCAAGAAAATCAATTGCCATGGCTATATGGTATAGCATCACAATGGAATATTTGTTTTGTAAATGCTTTGTTTCACCAAACATCATGAATGCTCACAGAAAACTGTTCCTAGGATAACATTTTAATTATGTATGATTAGGTGATTGCTATTTTATTTTCATTAAGCCTTTACTGAATACTGTTTGCATTTGTCAACTTGTTCCAACATTTGTACATGCATTTATAATGTATGTGGGAGTAGATGACCTTCCTCCAATAATTAACTATAATATTTCTGAGATTATGAAGTGAACTACTGTTTACACAGAACATACATGCTATAATGGCAGCAATCAGTTTTCACATTATGCTCAGCACAGAAAATAATGTCTCAGGTACATTAGCTGCAGGTTTCTTGCTGGCTAGATTAAATTTCATACATTTCATATATTTGTCTTTTTATGTTTATTTTAATGGAGAACATATACAGATTTCATGCTGTATGTTTAGCAAATGATTTGCATCTCTTTCACATGCTGACTCTGATTAAATATGACATTATCAAATTATTTAAGAGACAGCTGTGATTAGTCTTTTAACTTCTGGTGTGAAGTTGTTTTTCTTTTCTTGACACAGACACAGATTTCATAGGTTCATAGGCTGATACTAGGCTATCTGCCCTAGGGCATTTATAAGCCTAGCCAGAGTGTGTTTGGCTTTCTCCACCCTTTTAGATCTTTCAAGTTCATCGTGGATTCTGGAGCCTATTCTCAGCAGCTTTGTGTGTTTTTTGTACTTCGTTTTTTATAGCTGCAGAGGTTTCTGGTGCTTGGCTTTTTGTATTTTTCTTACCCTTTTAGATTAGTTGACTGTGCCTCTGTATACTAGGTCACAGAAGATAGCCCTTTTAAGGTTAGTTTACTGTGCCTCTGTCTAGCAGGGACACAGAAGAGATCCCAGGGGTAAACTTACGATCTCCCATCCACTCATCAAGATTTCTCTTGAAGAGGGTCAGTGAGGGGTTCTGCCTAACATGGAATGGGATTTTGTTCCAGAGTGAGGGGAGCCTCTGGGATATGAATCTGTCCCTCCAGCATGTCCTATTTATTTCTGTGCTGAGATTCAAGTCCCTGGAGCGTGTAGCTCTAAAGGATTTGGATTTCCTGAAGGTGGAACATGTCCATTAATTCTGGGTTGGACATGGCTTTATCTCCTCTGAGTAGGCGGTAAGCAAGTTTTGGTTTTATTTGGGATAGCACGATCCATGCATTCCTGTAGCTGTCCATAGAATGTGTTTGTAAAGGATTCTGCAGTTTGGGCCGTATTTTCCACTAGCCCGGAGGCTTTGAAGGATTCCACCTTGGTTTTGAGAAGTGTGAAGTTTGCTTTTGAGAAGTTCTTCACCGTGGTTTCCTTGGCTGGGGGGTGGGGACAGGATATGGATGTCCAGTGAGATTAATTTATGGTCAGATCTTACTAATGAGGGGTATACCTCTGGTATGGAACATAGAGTCCCCATGTTGGTGATGATCAGGTCCAATATGTTTTCCCCTCTTGTGGGAGTGGTGAACAGTTGTTCCATAGCATTTGAGTTTATAAATTCTAGGAACCATTGGGCGAGGGTGTTGGGGCTTGAGTAGTTCTCCCAGCCTATGTTTGGGTAGTTGAAGTCACCCGATATAATGGTGTTTGGAGACACCTTCATATTCTCCAGTGTTCTCAGGAAAGCCTAGTGGGTTCCCTGAGTTTGGGAGGGTGGCCTATAGCAGGCTACAAACTGAAAGTCAGTTTTTCCCACTGTTAGTTGCACGTGGATGGTCTCCGATGTTTCGTGCAGTGCCACTAACCTGGAAGTGTGGGTATCTTTGATGAATATGGATACTCCCCCTCCTTTTGTGGTTCATCTGAGTTTTGGGGCCAAAAGCATGGTATGAGGTATAACCTTGTAGTGCTGGGGTGCTCCTGGGAACCTTGAACCAGGTTTCTGTTACTGCACAGATATCGATATTCTCCATACTGAGGAGAGCCTCGAGTGCGTGCATCTTGAGGTTTAGACTTCTGGCGTTGAGCAGCATTACCCTTAGTTTCTTTTTCCTTCTGTTGTCTATGGAGGTGGGTTTGTCTTTTGAGCCTTGCCTAAAAAAGGCTCTATGGGAGTGGCAAGAGCCTTAGCCAGTATTCGAAAGCCCAGCGGTGACAGGTGCAAGCCGTCCCTAGTGAAGCAACATGGCTTGTCGAGCATGTCATCTCAGGCTGACAGACACTGGATCCCCTTTGAATGACACCAATACTTTAGCCAATTGTTAAAATTGATCATTTTGTCTTTATACTGTGGCATCATTCTTGGTAAGAGTAAGATGCTACTCAATGTCAGGGTCATACCGGCCCGGGCTACATGATCAGAGAGCTCCACTATGTCTCTTTTCATGTAGTCCAGGGAGGTACATCTCAGGTCATTCACACCAGCATGGACAATGAAGGAGTCATATTTGTACCTGCTTTGGAGTGACTTGAGTGCTTGTGTTATGTGGCGGATCCTGGCACCCGACAGGCAGCTTACAGTGACCTTCTCCTTGTTCAGTCTGTGAGTAGAAAGTCAGTGTGTCTGACAATAGAGTCACCTATTACAAGTGTATTAGGTGTGTTGTTTAGCCTTAAGGGCTGTGACTGTGTGGCACACTGACTTTGTGAACTATGTGATACGTGGGTATTGTTGTGGGGTAGCGGTTGCTTGGATGTCTGCTTTGTAGGTTGCTGCTGCTTGGGCAGATTTTTATTTAGAGCCTCCGAGTATGCTTTTGTGTGTTTATGTGTTTGGTTTGCTGATGTGATAGGTCTATGTGAGACTGGATTTGTGGTGTGTGTGGTTACCTTCTCCTCCTGACTGACTGTGCCAGTACTGGGTTGAGAGAGCTCAGCCTCCAGTTTGGCTATATAGTTGCATCTCACACATATATTTCAGCTTGTTGGGAGGAGGAGAGGATGGTCTGTGTACATAAGGCAGTTGTAAGTTCACTCTGCATTATAACCCTAGTAATTTTAAGACTGCCCAAAAATACAGCACATAGTAAAATTTAAAGTACATATTAAAATTCTATTTCAATGATAATTTTCAATTAACAAAGTCTTTAATTTTATTCAACTCTCCTATTCCAAACTGTGTACCAAAAAAAGACACTAAAATTCTATGGTCACTATTGGCAATTTCACGTAAAATCATAACTATACACTGGAAAAATGAGGCTTCGCCTACGTTCAAGGAATTTGAGACTTTAACAACAACAGTTGCTCACATGGAAATATTAACAGTGAAGAACAGAACTAAAAGATCTACTTCTTACTATTACTCTTGGATGAAAGTACTGGAAATACTTGAAAATATCAAAGAAGATATATCATCTTATGTTTCTAACTTTATATAATATAGAATTTCAATGTTATTTGCATAGACACCAATGTAAATAGTTATATAATGGTTTGAAGTTAGTAATGTTTTAGAATTGTAAATATGTTATTTATCTTTATTTCATGTAATGTTTAAGACATCTTATTTGAAATAATAAAAAAAAAATATTTAGTGAAAATTCTATTTCAGTAAACAGCAGCATACCTAGATCATCAGTATTTTAACACTAGGTAAATCTCTTGTCAGGTTGTGAACTTCACTAAAGGCTCTGTTTCTACAGGCATCATATGCAGATATCATTCCTAAGGCATACCCTCCAAAACTGATTAGGATCACGTCACCCCATCTCATGCTATATCTGTCACTAGAATAATTGTCAAGCCCATCAAGGATACTAAACAAGTGCCACCATCTTCTATACCATTCTATTTGTATAAACACTAATGGTACTGCAACTAATGGTACTGCAATATAGAACTGTATATATACATACATATATATATATATATATATATATATATATATATATAGACATATATATACACACACATATAGGATACCGTCACATTGTCGAATGGGAACTTGACGTACCCAGAGAAACTCTGGCACAGCTGATCAAAAATCAGATGACCCATTATCAGCAGTTCTTCTATGCAAGATCTCAATACAGTGGGGATCAGGAAGTTTGCCCTTTCCCCACTGTAGTGCAGTGTCGAATTTAATATATATAATTAGCAGGTGAAAGGGGTACAGGGGACTTGCTCCACTGCAAAAAAAAAACATTTCTTTTCTTATTTTGTTCTGATAAGCTGCTGATCAAGGTGTGTTTGGTCAGTTGCCTTTTGCCAGGGTGTATTTTTGATAGACTGTCATACTTCCTTGAGTATGTATATATATATATATATATATATATATATATATATATATATATATATTTACACACACACACACACATACATTCATATATATATATATATATATATATATATATATATATATATTTACATATACACACACACACACACACACACACACACACACACACACACACACACACACACACACACACACACACATATATAAGCATTTCAACAATGAGAGACTCACAGCTGTGGTCCTTAGATTTTGCTCAGGCATTTCTGCAGTCCACTTAAGCAAAAAAGCTATTCTGAAGTGAAGTGAATGGACTACATGGAAAACTTCATTGTCCAGCTCTAATGCAATCATCTGGTGGCGTGTACATGACTATTTTCTGAATATAATCTCAACTAACTGTTGAAGTCAAAATGCTTAGGGAATATGGCAAGTTTTTGGTGCCAGCCACAAGCGAAAGAGGCTGAAATGGACACAGGGATATGTTTGCTTTATTGCTAAGGGAGTGCCGCATTAATTTTATTATTTATTTTATTTAACATTTGTTAACTGGGAAAGTCCGACTTGGAATGAAGCCAGCATTCAGCGAAGGCCCATGGAGAAACGCTCCAGTAATGACATTTCAGCATATTTTAATAATAATAATTTAATAATTTTAAGTATTATTGTCCACTAATGTATTTAGTCAAAATAGGATAATGGAAATAAGTGGCCATTTGGAGGTCTGATTGACTCTTCCAGGGCTTCTTAGCTGCACTGAAAACATTCTAGGGCTGATAGACTGATTCCATGCCTACCCCAGCACTTCCTGGAATTGGTAACATTTTCTCAAT
This sequence comes from Protopterus annectens, assembly GCF_019279795.1. Lineage (NCBI taxonomy): Eukaryota > Metazoa > Chordata > Ceratodontiformes > Protopteridae > Protopterus > Protopterus annectens. The sequence goes on from NC_056725.1 coordinate 1,419,889,638, forward strand.
GGAAATGATATCTTCCTGCAGGAAATAAATGCGAACTACAGGAAACTGTTAAGGATCGTTCTGTTCAAAAAGAATTAGAAACCTTGCAACTTTCAATATTCTAGAAATCCAGATTCTTAGGGATATAATGAACAGCACTAGAGGACAACGACTTGTAACAGCTGGGTATATCTTTGTTGTTTACCTTTTCTACCATACATTGACTCCTATTGATATATTAGTCCTTTCAAGATGGAACATGTTAGTGATACAGAGAGTGAGAGAGAGGAAAGTACAGATAGTATGTGTCTAGAAACTAAAGTACTAAGAACATTTGTAATGAGGATGCAATGCAAAGCTAGATGGGTGTATTGACTGTTTTTTGTCAACATGATACAGCATTTCGTATTTTGAGAGAGTGGCAATTGGCTCTTTGAAATCCAGCACAATAGCACTGAGAATGAGATAGATAAATGGTCTGCAGTGGTCATCCTGAACCATGATGACTATGTGACTCAATACCAATAAACAATTTTTGGATCAATGCTGTTACAGGCAGGTGCATGGATACCCAGTTAATGATACACTAAAGAATTGTGATATCTTACTGACTGCTTCCAGACTACATCCAGGACAAGCAAAATTAACTCATTTCCTTTCAGCCATTGGAATACCAGTAGTGTAATGAGAAAGACGTCCTGACAGAAGAGATCTCAGAAGAGATCTCTAACATACTGGACAAAATTTTTAAACTATTATCAGTCACTGAAAGGGACAGCTATATTCAAAACATTACTCATTTTCTTCACATTCTGTTAGTTTATTGTAACCCTCCATCTCATACTATTTTAGCCAAAATTGATGTTTACTCACTCTACATAGACACCCTGCATAAGAGCGGCCCCATCTCATGTACTTTACTGGTGAAAACAGATCATCAAGTCATTATATCAAACTTAGTTGGAGAACTTAAAGAATTAACTCTGACTCATAACAAGTGTTTAACTTTAAGGAAAAATATTATTTTCAGATTATGATTACTGAAAAAAATAAGCAAACCTACTACACTGCACTTGCTCTAGGAT